>NC_088419.1:45961824-45969324 GCF_034236695.1 Oncorhynchus nerka
TTTGGTACTGTGAGTTATTGAAAAACTGTATAGAGTTCATCATTTCATTTGAGTTCAATGTTTCAATGAATGTCTCTGCACTGTTTGGAGCCCATCTGTATGATTGGTTTATGTTGTAAAGTTTATTGGGCTGTTTTTTTGAATGAATATTGCGGTTAATTTCTTCAGAAACACGTTGATCTGACTGTGATCTGACAATGGTGTCTGTGGTCTGACAGTGAATGCACTAATGGAGGAGGGGTCAATGTCAGTGATGGCATAATCGACTACACTTGTCCCAAGAGCTGAGCAGTAAGTAAACTGACCTAAAGAGTCCCCTCTGATTCTACCATTAAGCATGTACAGGCCTAAGGCTCGACAGAGATGTACTAACTCTTTTCCATTTTTGTTCAGTATTTGGTCAGGACTGTTTCTATTATTTATAATAGGGCTACTGTACAAGGAGGGGTGTCCAAATATGTGGTGGTTACCTCCCGCATCAGTGTAGTCAGGCTCAGAACCTGTTCTTGCATTGAAATCTCCACAAAGAAGCACTTTACCCTGCGCCTGAAATGTAATGATTTCTGTCTGGAGATTGTCAAAAAACTGATCATCATAATATGATGAATCTGAAGGAGGAGCATAAGCTGCACATATGTATACATCATTGTCACAATAGATTGTACCTTTGTTAAGTTTTAGCCAAATGTGAGTGGTACCTTTTTTCATTTCGTGCTAAGTCCTGCTTATGCCAAATGATGATTCCACCTGAGTCTCGGCCCCGTTTAACATTTTTATGTTTGATTGATGGTAGTAAACTTTCTCTATAGCCTGAGGGACACTGAGTATCTATGTCTCCACGACACCATGTTTCCAGTAGGATTATGATGTCCTGTCCCTTGATGTTTTTAATCAATTCTGGATTTGTTGTTTTATAACCAAAATGTGAAGAGTATAGGCCCTGGATATTCCAAGAGCTGATAGTTAATGATCTCATTTATAATAAGTGATATTCACTGGTTTGAGTAAAGTACATCGAAAAAAAAGAGAGAAAAAAACGATATATATATATATATATATATACATACACACACACATATATACATACACACACACACACACATACATACAATATACTGCGAGCGTACCAAGTAAATAGGCGTCACTCTAAAGCGGGAAGGTGGAATAAACGAGTCAGGAGTAGGTTTTCTTGATTGAACACAGTTCTCTATTGAGGGCATTTTGTCAACAAAAACATTCTAACATAATCAATGAAAAATCTTCCAAGGAAAAACACACATCTTCTTCTCCAGATGAAACAAGAACACAATAGGATTATCTTTAAACTACAACAAACATAAATCACGGGTTTGTCACCGTCTTAGTGGTTCTTCCAGCACAGCTTCTCTCTCTCGGTGGCCATCTTCCAGAGATAGTTTCCCCTCTCTGCTGGTTCCATTCTCTCTTTTATAGGGGAAGGAGAGTATCTCATTAGTACTGTCAGCTGTGCTTAATTGACTCTGGTTACCTTGTCTCCCATGCTTTGTTGGGCTACTATCCATGAGCCCAGCCTGCCCTCTATTAACTCATCCAGAACGCCGCAGCCCGTCTGGTGTTCAACCTTCCCAAGTTCTCTCACGTCACCCCGCTCCTCCGCTCTCTCCACTGGCTTCCAGTTGAAGCTCGCATCCGCTACAAGACCATGGTGCTTGCCTACGGAGCTGTGAGGGGAACGGCACCTCAGTACCTCCAGGCTCTGATCAGGCCCTACACCCAAACAAGGGCACTGCGTTCATCCACCTCTGGCCTGCTCGCCTCCCTACCACTGAGGAAGTACAGTTCCCGCGCAGCCCAGTCAAAACTGTTCGCTGCTCTGGCCCCCCAATGGTGGAACAAACTCCCTCACGATGCCAGGACAGCGGAGTCAATCACCACCTTCCGGAGACACCTGAAACCCCACCTCTTTCAGGAATACCTAGGATAGGATAAAGTAATCCTTCTCACCCCCCTCCTTAAAAGATTTAGATGCACTATTGTAAAGTAGCTGTTCCACTGGATGTCTTAAGGTGAACGCACCAATTTGTAAGTCGCTCTGGTTAAGAGCGTCTGCTAAATGGCTTAAATGTAAATGTAAATGTAGTGGTCCTTCCACATACCTTCCTCCCCAGGACCGAACCGGAGGGTCGGGCGCCAGACGCACCGTCTTGGTAGCGTCGGGACAGCGCGTCTGCATTCCCATTCCTCGATCCGGCCCTGTGGATGACATGGAAAGAGAACGGTTGTAAAGACAAAAACCATCTGGCTATTCTGTTGTTATTGTTTCTCTTACCAGCCATCCACGTGAGGGGCGCATGGTCAGTAACTAATGCAAACCTCCGACCCAGTAGGTAGTACCGGAGATAATCGAGGGCCCACTTGATGGCTAAGGCCTCTTTCTCTACGGTCGCATACCTCTGCTCCCGATCGCTGAGTTTCCTACTAATGAAGAGAATCGGCTTTTCTGCTTCACCTTTACCCTGAGCTAGTACAGCCCCGAGCCCTGTATCCGAGGCGTCGACCTGCACAATGAACTCTTGTGAGAAGTCCGGAGCCTGTAGAACGGGATCAGAACACAGGCCATCTTTTAGCAATTGAAAGGCCTCTTCCGTCTCGTCTTTCCACTCTACCTGGTTTGGCAGGTTTTTCCTGATGAGGTTTGTGAGGGGGTTGGCAATGGTTGCATATCCCGGGATAAAACGGCGATAATATCCTGTTATCCCTAAGAAGGCCCGAACGTCTCGCTTGGTCCGGGGTCGAGGCCAGTCACGAATTGCCCTGGTCTTCTCTGCCTGCGGGCGTATTTTCCCATTCCCCACGGTATACCCCAGGTATTCCGCTTCGGACAGGCCCAGGCAGCATTTATTTGGATTGGCTGTCAACCCTGTGGCTTCCAGACTCACGAGCACCGCCCGTAATCGCAGGAGGTGACTATCCCAGTCCTCGCTGTGGATGACCACATCGTCTATGTACGCCGCTGCATACTCTTGATGGGGCCGTAGAATGGCATCCATGAGGCGTTGGAAGGTTGCAGCGGCTCCGTGCAGTCCGAAGGGCATCCTCACATACTGGAAAAGCCCCTCTGGGGTGGCGAAGGCAGTCTTTGGGCGATCCTCCGGAGCCACCGGCACTTGCCAATATCCCTTCGTCAAATCCAGGGTAGTGATGAACTTGGCCTTTCCTAAGCGCTCCAAGAGTTCATCCACGCGGGGCATGGGGTACACATCGAATGTAGAGATGGCATTCACGCCCCTAAAGTCGTTGCAGAGTCTCATACTACCATCGGCTTTGGGGACCAGGACTATGGGACTGGACCACTCGCTCGTCGAGGGCTCGATCACGCCCATCCTCAACATCTCCCTCACCTCTTTCTTAGCGATGACTCGGCGAGCCTCAGGAATCCTGTAAGGGCGGATATGCACTTTCTTGCCGGGTTCAGTGTGGATATGGTGGAACAGGACATCTGTTTGTCCTGGGAATGGAGAGAATATTCGACCAAAGTTCATAATCAGCTTGTCTAGCTGTCTTGACTGCTCCGGTAGGAGAGTTTGGCCACGGCGCACCTGTGGTAGAGCTCTTTTTTTTTCTTTGCCCTCCGGGCCATCAAAGCCACCTCCTCCTCTCGTCCATGGTACGTCTTCAGCAGGTTTATGTGATAGAGTTGGACCTTCTTCCTCCTGTCAGGTTGCTTGATGAGGTAATTGACCGGTGAGACCCTTTTCATTACCTCGTAGGGCCCCCTCCACTGCGCCAGCAAGCGATGTTCGGCCGTGGGCACAAGCACCATCACTTTCTCTCCCACGGTGAACTCACGGGGGGGGTCGCGGACTTATCATAGGCCCGGCCTTGGGTCCTTTGGGCCTTCTCCATATGCTCCTTGACTATGGGCCACACTGCTGACAGGCGGTCTCTCATCAGGGTAACGTGTTCTATTGTGGATCGAAAGGGGCATGGTTGGGTCTCCCAGGTCTCCTTGGCTAAGTCGAGGATTCCTCGACAGGGTCTGCCATAGAGCAATTCAAACGGAGAGAATCCAGTGGATGCCTGGGGTACTTCTCGCAGGGCAAACATTAAGTGTGGGAGAAGCATGTCCCAGTTTTTCCCGTCTCGGGACACCACTCTTCTCAACATGCTTTTAATTGTTTTGTTCAAGCGTTCACACAACCCATCTGTTTGAGGGTGGAATATGCTTGTACGTATCTGTTGAACCTGATATAACCGACACAAGTCCTTCATCAACCGGGACATGAATGGGGTTCCTTGATCGGTTAAGATAGTCTTGGGAAGGCCCACACGAGAGAACATCAGGAATAACTCCTTGGCAATTCCCTTTGACGACATGTTACGCAGGGGTATGGCCTCCGGGAACTTGGTAGCGTAATCTATAACCACTAGGATGTACTCGTGTCCTCTGGCGGATTTTGGGAGGGGTCCTACGAGGTCCATAGCTATGCGTTCAAAGGGAGTCTCTATGATGGGGAGAGGAATCAAAGGGTTACATAGGTGTGGCCGTGGGGCTGTACGTTGACATTGATCACACGTCTTACAATACCTGGCCACATCTCGGGTGACACGGGGCCAATAGAATCTCTGCATGATTCTGTCAATAGTCTTGTCTCGTGCCAGGTGTCCTCCTAGGACGTGGGAATGGGCTAACTGTAGAACTGTATCCCTGTATGGTCTAGGCACCATTAGTAATTCCTGGTTTTCCCCCCTTCGTCGTACGACCCAGTATAAGAGACCCCGCCTGATTGCATAGTAAGGAAGAGGGGGCTCACCTGATCCGTCGACGTTCCTCCCGTCGATCACCTTCACCTTCCTCATGGCCTCCCTTAGGTCTGGGTCTCTATGCTGCGAGGTGCCGAACTGTCCCTTTAATTCCTGGGGCAGGTCAACCTCAGTAGAGGGATGTGGAGGTTGTTCCACATCCCCATCAGGGGGGACCGAGGAGAATCCCTTCCAGGTTCCCTCCTCGGATGGAGCTTCAAATATATCCCTTAGTGCCTGGTTGCTCCTTCCTTCCTGCGTTGTGTATAACCCTTCACAGGTGTCTTCATCGGTGGTTTCCTGGAATATCTGTCGTAAACGTTGGGTCGCTATTTCTTCCTCTGCTGTAGAGGACGAGGACTCGCTACGTCTCCTTGTAGTACTACTACCTCGGGCTTGAGTTTCTCTTCTTTCTTGTCTCCCTTCTTCCCGTGCATAACGTCATCTGCGAAGCTCCTTATATAGGGGACAGTCTCTCCCGATCAATAATGGCACCTTCAGCTTGGGCACTTTCCTGCCCTGACTGTACACCTTCCTTTTGGAGTGAGAATAGGCAGATTCACAGTGGGGTAATAGTGGGTGTCTCCATGGATACAGGATACGGCTACTTTGTCTGGTAGCAGTGTTGCGGAGGTCACCATCCGCTCCTCTACTAACGTAACCATACTTCCCGAGTCGAGAATAGCTACCACATCTTGTCCTTCAACTCGCACCGGAATCTCTGAGGCTGGGGCTATCTCTGCTAACCAACAGTGTTGATCCTGCCCCCTCAAAACGGGATGGGTGGGGGTAGGCAGTGACGACTCTGTGACCATGGGCTCATCCTTGCTAGGACATTGTGGGGCATAATGGTTGGGAGACTGACATTTATAACACCGACCCTGCTGTGTGGTGGCTGACTTCTCCCACCTCCGGGGGGGGCTTGGACGTTTCGGTGGCGGGCGCGCCGGGGTGAGTCGTGGTACGGGATTGGAAGACTCCTTCCGTTCCTCCTTGTCACTTTTTAACAACTCCCCTGTAGACCGATATGTTTCCACCGCCTGGGCTATGTCGTCGGCTGACAACGGGTTGGCTTGCCCCACAACCCTTTTTAAGTCACTGGGTAATTCTCTCAATATCTTGTCCACTACGAGAGTCTCTATCACATGTCCTACTCCCTTTCCAGAGATAGGGCTGTTTCGTCAGTCGTATTAAGGCGAAGATCTGGGCACGGACGGGTTGATCAGCTGTATAGGTCCATTGATGGAACTTTACAGCCCTATCTCTGGCAGTCAGCTGGTACCGGGACAGAATCTCGGTTTTTAGCCGCCCATAGTCCGCAGCTTCGCGGGATTCCAGGTCAAAATAGGCTTCCTGAGCCACCCCGGTCAAAAGAGGAGCTAATGCGCTAGCCCATTCTGTGGGCGGCCACTCTTCCAAGGTGGCCGTCCTTTCGAAGGTCATGAGGAAGGCCTCAATATCATCCTCCTTGGAGAGACGAGGTAAGATGGCGTGAGCAGCCGCTCTTGGCCTAACTCTAGGTTCTTCTCGTCGACTCAGCTGTTGTTGCAGGAGTTCTATGGTTGTCTGCTGTGCCGTGATCAATTGTTGTAGTAGGGTGTTATCCATCGTTCTTGAATGGTTCCTCCGGGTCTACTGGAAGAATATTGATTTACTCACTTCTCCTTGTGTCACTCGTCCACCTAATGCCCGTATCCTCCACCAATGCGAGCGTACCAAGTAAATAGGCGTCACTCTAAAGCGGGAAGGTGGAATAAACGAGTCAGGAGTAGGTTTTCTTGATTGAACAGTTCTCTACTGAGGGCATTTTGTCAACAAAAACATTCTAACATAATCAATGAAAAATCTTCCAAGGAAAAACACACATCTTCTTCTCCAGATGAAACAAGAACACAATAGGATTATCTTTAAACTACAACAAACATAAATCACGGGTTTGTCACCGTCTTAGTGGTTCTTCCAGCACAGCTTCTCTCTCTCGGTGGCCATCTTCCAGAGATAGTTTCCCCTCTCTGCTGGTTCCATTCTCTCTTTTATAGGGGAAGGAGAGTATCTCATTAGTACTGTCAGCTGTGCTTAATTGACTCTGGTTACCTTGTCTCCCATGCTTTGTTGGGCTACTATCCATGAGCCCAGCCTGCCCTCTAGTGGTCCTTCCACAATACATACACACACATACACATACATATATATACATACATGCACATACACATATACACACATACATACACACACACACACACGCGCACACACATACACACCATTACATATAATAATAATTATAATACCGGTGTCAATACATTTAGGAATATTTGTAAACAAATTAATAAGAATGGAATAAGATTGCACATAAAATAAGTACAATGCAATCTGCAACCCTGTGTGTTTGTGTTTGTGTGTGTGTGTGTGTGTGTGTGTGTGTGTGTGTGTGTGTGTGTGTGTGTGTGTGTGTGTGTGTGTGCGTGCCCGTGTGTGAATTAAAGGGACTGTCTAGCTCAGTAGTCTGCATATTAGTTGCAGTAGTTGGCGCACCTCTCCTATCTCTGATTGTTCTAGGGGTCTTCTGCCAGAGGTTACCTCAGCATATGTAGGCTGACGATCTGACTGATACATGGTGTGGACTGCATCATGTGGTCTACTTCCCTGAAGGGCAGTGTTCTGACCGACCCTGGAGTAGTGGTCAGAGCTGTGTTGTGATGGGCTGGGTCTAGTAGAGCT
>NC_088419.1:45975615-45979221 GCF_034236695.1 Oncorhynchus nerka
TCTTCCCTTAAGGTATGATATTACATTTTACATTACATTTTCTTTTCATTAACTTATATTATTGTTCTTTTGTTGTTTGCAGGTGCACTATCCTTCTGACCCAATGCAGCCAGGTCCCATCTACTTTTTCACTCTTCAAAATGTGGCTTGTTCTGTGTCTGCTGTGCAGGAATACCACAACTGACTTGCCTAGTTAACCTCTTAAGTCGACCCTCTACTTTTTTGAACATTCTGTTAAAAATCGCGCAACATTTCAGCGCCCTGCTACTCATGCCAGGAATATAGTATATGCATTTGCTTAGTCTGTGTGGATAGAAAACACTCAGACGTTTAAAAAACTGGTTAAATCACTGCTGTGGCTTTACCAGAACGGCATTTACATCGAAAAGCACAGGAAAAACTGATCACTGAAAATGGGAAAATATATCCATGCGCTACTTGAACCCATTGATAAACGTGAACCACAATTAATTGACTGAGGTTGCAGTACCTACAGCTTCCACATGGTGTCTAGAGTCTTGTCATTTCCCTTCAAGTTTTTTCTTGGTCAAACACATACAGGACACCGTATCTCCTCCGGTCTAGGACCGGATATTTTCGTTGAGTTTCTAGCCGGACATTTTTCCAGACGGACAGCTAATGATCTTTACATCGCCTCCTGATGAATTTTATCGCTTATTAACGTTTACTAATACCTAAAGTTGCATTACAAACGTATTTCGAAGTGTTTTGTGAAAGTTTATCGTCGACTTTTTGAATTTTAAAAAATGACTTTACGTTTTGAAACGATGTTTTTTTCGTTTATCACACAGTCTACATATAACGATATCTAGGCTTTATATGGACCGATTTAATCGAAATAAAGACCCAAATAGTGTTTATGGGACATCTAGGAGTGCCAACAAAGAAGATGGTGAAAGGTAATGAATGTTTTCTATTTTATTGTGCGGTTTGTGTAACGCCGAAATGCTAATTATTTTGTTTACGTCCCCTGTGGGTCTTTTGGGGTGTTGCATGCTATCAGATAATAGCTTCTCATGCTTTCGCCGAAAAGCATTTTAAAAATCTGACTTGTTGCCTGGATTCACAACGAGTGTAGCTTTAATTCGATACCCTGCATGTGTATTTTAATGAACTTTTGAGTTTTAACTAATACTATTAGCATTTAGCGTAGCGCATTTGCATTTCCAGAGCTCTAGTTGGGACGCAAGCGTCCCGAGTAGAAGCAACAGGTTAAATAAAGGTCTAAATCATATAAAATACGCATCAGCAACCACCATTAACGAAGTCACTGAAACCCACTTCTTCGGGATAGGGGGCAGTATTTTCACGTCCGGATGAAAATTATTCCCAAAGTAAACTGCCTGTTACTCAGGCCCAGAAGCTAGGATATGCATATGCATAGTGGTTCTGGATAGAAAACACTCTAAAGTTTCTAAAACTGTTCAAATAAAATCTATGAGTATAACAGAACTGATTTGGCAGGCGAAACCCCGAGCACAATCCATCCAGGGAAATTTTGTTTTTAAATCATTGTGTTTTCCGATGCTTTACTATGGGAATCCTGATTTATTAGGGCTCAGATTACAGTTCCTATGGCTTCCACTAGATGTGAACAGTCTTCAGAAATTGGTCGATGTTTTTCTTTTGAGAAATTAAGAAGTAATGCTGTTTTTTGTACGTGTCACTCTGAAGGTCTCTAGTATTTTAATGCGCGTGTACAGGAGCACACTCCGTGTTATTTTTCTTCGGAATTGGAAACTGTTTATCCCATCTTAAATTTGATTGATTATTTACATTTTAGGATACCTGAGCTTGGATTTGGAACATTGTTTGAAATGTTTGGACCAGGTTTTCAGGTAATTTATTAGATACTTTGTAGTCATGTTGGAACCGGTGTATTTCTGAATCAAACGCACTAAATAAATTGTAATTTTGGGGATACAAAGAAGGAATTTATCGAACAAAACTACCATTCATTTAGTCAATGAGGCATTTGAGATTGCAAAAAGATGAAGACCTTCAAAGGTAAGGCATTTATTATATGGCTATTTCTGACTTTTGTGTCGCATCTGCCTGGTTGAAAAATGATTTTCATGTGTTTGTTCGAGGGGGCTGTCCTCAGATAATTGTATGGTTTGCTTTCGCCGTAAAGCATTTTTAAAATCTGATAGAGCGGCTGGATTAACAAGAAGTTAAGCTTTATTTTGATGTATTACACTTATATTTTCGTGAATGTTGAATATTTATATTTCTGTAGTTTAAATTTGGAGCTCTGCAATGTCACTGCATGTTGTCAAATCAATCGCTAACGGGATTCGAGCGGGATTTGCACTTAAGGGATCCCTTAAGCTGCGGCTGGCAAGGAAGAGAGCAGCACGTCTTCATTGTAACCAGAGGGCTAAGAGTTGAGGAGAGATGACTGCATCACTTATTTTTATACGAAACATTAATGTGTTGACATATCCAAGACAATCTGCCTATAGCTCAGGCCCTGAAGCAAGGATATGCATATTATTGGTACCATTTGAATGGAAACACTGAAGTTTGTGGAAATGTGAAAGGAATGTAGGAGAAAATAACACAATAGATCTGGTAAAAGATAATACAAAGAAAAAAAACATCTGTTCTGTTCTATTTTTTTTGTACCATCATCTTTGAAATACAAGACAAAGGCCATAATTTATTTTTCCAGCCCAGGTGTAATTTAGTTCATTTTGGCCACTAGATTGCAGCAGTGTATATGCAAAGTTATAGACCGTTCCAATGAGCCATTGCATTTCTGTTAAAAATGTTGTATCACGACTGCCCAAATATGCATAATTTGTTTATTAATGAGTTCTCATGTTCAAAATGGTGCACTCTCCTCAAACAATAGCATGGTATTATTTCAATGTAATAGCAACTGTAAATTGGACAGTTCAAATCAAATCAAAGTTAATTTGTCACGTCCGCTGAATAGAACAGGTGTAGACATTACAGTGAAATTCTTACTTACAGGCTCTAACCAATAGTGCAAAAAAGGTATTAGGTGAACAATAGGTAAGTAAAGAAATAAAACAACAGTAAAAAGACAGTGAAAAATAACAGTAGCAAGGCAATAAACAGTATCGAGGCTGTAAAAGTAGCGAGGCTACATAGACACCGCTTAGTCAGGCTGATTGAGGTAGAATGTTATTGTAGATATGGTTAAATTGACTACGCATATATGATGAACAGAGTAGCAGTAGCGTAAAAGAGGGGTTGGCGGGTGGTGGGTGGCGGGACACAATGCAGATAGCCACGTTAGCCAGGACACGAATCCCGAAGAAGCTTCTTTGGGACAGGGGGGCAGTATTGAGTAGCTTGGATGAATAAGGTGTCCAGAGTAAACTGCCGGCTACTCAGGCCCAGTTACTAATATATGCATATTATTAGTAGATTTGGATAGGAAACACTCTGTAGTTTCTAAAACCGTTTGAATGATGTCTGTGAGTATAACATAACTCATATGGCAGGCAAGAACCTGAGAAAAATCCAACCAGGAAGTGGGAAATCTGAGGTTTGTAGTTTTTCAAATGATTGCCTATCGAATATACAGTGTCTATGGGGTCATATTGCACTTCC
>NC_088419.1:45979321-45989321 GCF_034236695.1 Oncorhynchus nerka
ATCATTACCATTACCACCCATACCACTACTACTACTACTACCACCACCATCACTAAACTGTTATCACTACCATTACCACCCATACCACTACTACTACTACTACCACCACCATCACTAAACTGTTATCACTACCATTACCACCCTGTTATCATTACCATTACCACCCATACCACTCTCTTTAACTTCTCTCTAACTCTCTCTTTAATCTCTCTCTAACTCTCTCTTTAACTCTCTCTCTAACTCTCTCTTTAACTCTCTCTAACTCTCTCTTTAACTCTCTCTAACTCTCTCTTTAACTCTCTCTAACTCTCTCTTTAACTCTCTTCTATCTCTCTCTAACTCCCTCTCTTCCCACACTCCCACACACAGAATGATGTAATTAACCCTCTCTCCTGCTCTCTCTCACTCACTCTCTCTCTCACACAAATACACACACACACACTAATACACACACACTTGCATAGCAAGAGAGGCAGCCAGTGTCTCTCTACAAAAGAGTGCTCCCCACATTTTGTGTCTTTGACATGATCTTCCCTCCCACAGTGGACGGCAGAGACAAAGCCCTCTACTGAATGGGGTCAGCTGCAGCACAGCTCCTCTGGGAGATTCCTGTTGAGGCTTTTAATGAATGTCATTTTCTTGCATTAACCAGGCCGATTGTTGGATAATGGCCTCCCAACAATAACATTTAACCAATTCCCTGTCTTTTGGGCCCTGCTCATTTGGGGCTCAGCGGGAGGTGGTAATTGATTGTGTAATTCCAATCAAAGCTGTAAACAGATTGGGTTTCCCTTTATACCCTCTTAGATTAGATCACATCAAAGAGTCACATTATAATAGACTAAATTCTGGCCACTGGAACTGTCAAAAACAACGATGCCCAGCCGCGGTCCTCACAACTCGTTACACGCGGAATGGGAGCGTTTTTATCTTAGGCACGGAGGAAAAACACATGCCTTTTATTTGACCTCAGCTCTGTTGTGTTCAAACACGTTCAAATGCTTTATTTTCCCTTTCTTCGTTTTTCAGAATTGATTCTAATTCTCTCTGGTTCGGTCTTTAGAAGTCTGGACTGGGGAGCGGGCGGACTGAGCGAGGGTTAGAGGTTAAACGCTCTCGCCAATTTAGATTTACTGGCAGACCAACATAAAAGAGGAAGGGACACATTGTCTCCATGGAAATGTGTGTGTGTGTGTGTGTGTGTGTGTGTGTGTGTGTGTGTGTGTGTGTGTGTGTGTGTGTGTGTGTGTGTGTGTGTGTGTGTGTGTGTGTGTGTGTGTGTGTGTGTGTGTGTGTGCATGTGTATTCACTGGACTAGTCCAACTAACTGTCCACAGAAAGCTATTTATTTACTGATAGGAACACACACACACACACACACACACAGATAAAAAGCTGCTGTCTTCAGGGGATTGTGTGTTAGAGTGAATGTTCTTGCTGTAGATCCTTATTGTGTGTCAGAAACATTTACTTTGTAGAGTTACAATAGCTGTGTGACTGGCTGGCTGTCTGTCTGGCTGGCTGTCTGTCTGGCTGGCTGGCTGTCTGTCTGGGTGGGTGTCTGTCTAGAATGGCAAGTTAAATCTCACATCAGCACTCTCACAGACAGACAGACAGACAGACAGAGAGACAGAGAGACAGAGAGACAGTTTCTGTCCACTGAACGAACAGGAGTATAGGATTGTCACTACCCAGCAGTAATGACCTGTTTGTTGGGTGTCACCATCTCTGATAACAACAAAACCTTCCCAGAACGTGGGGCAGCGGTTTCTAGTCCAGCTCTCTGAGATATCGTTATGGAATTATGTTCCTTGAATGTTAGTAGTGTGCTTTGATGGTCTGAAACAACCTGTATTCCGAGAATGTTGCATCATTGTTCCTGGAACACTATGTTTCTTCAGAAATCTCAAAACACAGAACACAATTGTTCGGGTTATTCCTGTGACCTACCTGAAATGGTATGAGAACAAATCTCACCATAGCTTACTTTATCATTAGAAACCTGAGGTCTTTTACCAGGAGCTGATTGGACGAGCTGCTGACTCTATCTGTCCTTACCGTTCAATCAAGAGATCACTCCATTATTTTTACTTCAGGCCTCAGAAATCTGCTGTTTAAAGATCTGTACAGTCCAATCTAGCCAGCGCTCGGTTGGATCGTAGTTCATTTAAAACTCACTCTCCTTTTTTCTGCTGACTTAGTGTGATCCAACGAGGTTGAGCAAATCTAATATACAGTAAAGCGTTTATTGATTTGCAGGCCCTTAATCACTTTGATTTGGCCCAGTTTTGAGTGACCTCAGCTCTCAGGGGTAGGCCCTCGGTATTAGACAGTCACACACTTCAAGGTAAATGTCATTCTGCTATGCCAATCAAACGTTCACAATAAGTTCATCACAAATATGGATATTTGCAGATCCAGAGCTCAAATTCATTGGCTATTGGCTCTTATTCAGTTATGGAAGGTATGGGTGTGTGTGCGTGGGTGTGTGTGCGTGCGTGCGCGTGTGTGTATGCTTGGGCGTGTGTGTGTGTGTGTGACTGCTAAGTGCACAGTAGCTGGCCCTGTGTGTTTACTGAGACTGAACTGTGTCAGCTGGTAAACAATGTAACTTCTCCGTGACCTGTTCTGTTTCCCAGCCCTGTCTGTTTGTTTATTTGTTGTTAGCTGTTCATTCAGTATCCTTAATCCCTATATCCTCAGCGGATCCTGACCAGCACGAAGCCGCAACACTGCCACAACCAATCAGAGGGATACGTTACTGGATGGTGGAGCACAACGGGGATGGGTGAGTGGGGGAGGTAGGCGGTCCACTGTGTGAGTGGGTGGAGGGTTGGTAGCGGGTGTGGTGTTGGGGGGTGGCTGTACACCCGTTGTCTCTCTACAATGATACGACTGAGAAGTAAGCAGTGGTTCATCAGGAGGTCCAACGTAACGCAGTCGCCTTCCTGGTAATTATTCTCTGCCGGAGTGTCCCTGATATCACACACACACACACACACACACACACACACACACACACACACACACACACACACACACACACACACAGTTACCAACACAACTCAGTCTGTCTGGATGGAATACCCCCCCCTCTCCCACCCTCAGGCCCTCCTTCTCATATCTCTGACATGGAGAACGTGTTCACTAATGGCTAATTAAAACATGCTGGTAATGAATGGCCAACGTGACATGATAAGGAAAGTTACAGAGGAATTAACACATCGCTTTGTCATCCTCATCCTGCCTTCAGCCCACCATGCAGCTTCAGCCCAGCGCTCTTCAGACCAGGCCAGGGGCCTGACACCATGGCTCAATCGCAGAGCCAGGATGGCCCCAGCGCTCTTCAGACCAGGCTGAGGGCCTGACACCATGGCTCAGTGCCCGGCCAGGATGGCCCCAGCTCTTCAGGGGCCAGGCTGAGGGTGACACCATAGCTCAGTGCCCCGACCAGGATGACTCAAGCGCTCTTCAGGCCAGGCTGAGGCTGACACCATGGCTCAATGCCGCCCAGGATGGCCCCAGCGCTCTTCAGGCGAGGCTGAGGGCCTGACACCATGGCTCAGTACCCTGACCAGGATGGCCCCTCAGGCGCTCTTCAGACCAGGCTGGGAGGCCTGACGCACCCGCAGCTCAATACCCGGCCAGGATGGCTTCAGGGCTCTTCAGACCAGGCTGAGGCCTGGCACCATGGCTCCCAGTACCCCGGCCAGGATGGCTTCAGGCACTGTGGAGCCAGGCTGAGGGCCTGACACCGCTGGCTCAATACCCCTGGCCAGGATGGCCCAGATCTGGGCCAGACTGAGGGCCTGACACCATGGCTCGATACCCGGCCAGGATGGCCCCAAGGGCTCTTCAGACCAGGCTGAGTGCAACACCGCCAGCTCAATGCCCGGCCAGGATAGCTGACGCTCTTCAGACCAGGCTGAGGGCCTGACACCATGGCTCAGTACCCCCGGCCAGGATGGCTCCCAGCGCTCTTCAGACCAGGCTGAGGGCCTGACACCATGGCTCAATGGGCATCCCGGCCAGGATAGCCCAGCGCTCTTCAGACCAGGCTGTGGGCTGACACCATGGCTCAATACCCCGGCCAGGATGGCACCAGGGCTCTTCAGACCAGGCTGAGGGCCTGACACCATGGCTCAAATGCCCCGGCCAGGATGGCCCCAGGGCTCTTCAGACCAGGCTGAGGCCTGACACCATGGCTCAGCAATTCTCGGGCCAGGATGGCCCCACAGCGCTCTTCAGACCAGGCTGGGGCCTGACACCATGGCTCAATAACCTGGCCAGGGATGGCCCCAGGGCTCTTCAAAACCAGGCTGAGGGAGCCTGACACCATGGCTCAGTACCCGGCCAGGATGGCCCCAGGGCTCTTCAGACCAGGCTGAGGGACTGACACCATGGCTCAGTACCCGGCCAGGATGGCCCAGCGCTCTTCAGACCAGGCTGAGGGCCTGACACCATGGCTCAGTACCCCGGCCAGGGGATAGCCCCCAGGGCTCATCAGACCAGGATGAGGGCCCACACCATGGCTCAGTACCCGGCCAGGATGGCCCCAGCGCTCTTCCAGACCAGGCTGAGGGCCTGACACCCGTGGCTCAGTACCCGGCCAGGATGGCCTCAGCGCTCTTCAGACCAGGCTGAGGGCCTGACACCATGGCTCAGTACCCCGGCCAGGATGGCCCCAGGGCTCTTCAGACCAGGCTGAGGGCCTGACACCAGCTCAGTACCCCGGCCAGGATGGCCCCAGCGCTCTCAGACCAGGCTGAGGGGCCTGACACCATGGCTCAGTACGCAGGCCAGGATGGCCCTTAGCGCTTCAGACCAGGCTGGAGGGCCTGACACCATGGCTCAGTGTCCCGGCCAGGATAGCCCCAGCTCTTCAGACCAGGCTGGGGGCCTGACACCATGGCTCAATACCCCGCCAGGATGGCACCAGGGCTCTTCAGACCAGGCTGAGGCCTGACACCATGGCTCAGTACCCCGGCCAGGATGGCCCCAGGGCTCTTCAGACCAGGCTGCAGGGCCCACACCATGGCTCAGTACCCGCCAGGATGGCCCCAGCATCTTCAGACCAGGCTGGGGGCCTGACACCATGGCTCAATAACCCGGCCAGGATGTCCCCAGGCTCTTCAAACCAGGCTGAGGCCTGACACCATGGCTCAGTACCCCGGCCAGGATGGCCCAGCCTTTCAGACCAGGCTGAGGGCCTGACACCATGGCTCAAATCGCAGGCCAGGATGGCCCCAGCGCTCTCAGACCAGGCTGAGGACTGACACCATGGCTCAGTACGCAGGCCAGGAGGGCCCAGGAGTTTTTACCATCCTCAAATGGTAAAGAGAAAACTCTGATATCCTACAACATAATAACACATAATAACTTAATTTATGTTATCATCTGTGAAGGAATTGTGTGTGTGTGTGTGTGTTCACCAGGCCTGTTCCTGGGAGTGATGGGGTGCTGGCCAGGGCCGTTGAGGCACTGGAACCAGGGCTCAGGCTGACCATTAAATGGAATTACGCTTCACTTCCTGTGAGTCAGGTTACTCACGCCTCAATTACTGCCTGTTGAGCTCTGAGAGAGAAAGTGTGTGTGTGTGTGTGTGTGTGTGTGTGTGTGTGTGTGTGTGTGTGTGTGTGTGTGTGTGTGTGTGTGTGTGTGTGTGTGTGTGTGTGTGTGTGTGTGTGTGTGTGTGTGTGTGTGTGTGTGTGTGTGTGTGTGTGTGTGTGTGTGTAAAGAAGTAACAGGTGACTGAGAGAGAGAAACCTTTATTTCCCCAAAAGTGTAGGTTTGTCTTCATTTTCAAGGTATTCAGTCTTTAACACTGAACGCAGTCATATCGAAATGACAATTCATAGATACTGTAGTACGAGTTGTTTTTCAGGGAGCTCAGCAGATTTCGAGGACATCTCAGTCATTCCTCCAGCTGCTCTCTAGTCCAGGCGCATACACTCACAGCAGGAGGCAGACCTGCTGAGCAGCCCTCCGTGTCTCCTCCTCTGTACGATTCAACCAGAGTGGGCAGCTCAGGCCATGGTAGGAAGCTCTAGTCTTCATGCTCTGTGAGTCTCAGAACCTACCAGGGAAAGCTCATTTCCTAACCTGTGGCTGTGTGACCAAAGTATGGGACCTCATGCACACTGCACACACACGCGCGCTGCACACACACACTACACACGCACGCACGCACACACACACACACACACACACACACACACATACGCACGCACACACACACGCACGCAAATACACACACACAGAGAGTTAGGGCAGCAGATGATGTGGATGTTGTGATCAGTAATCTGATGGATTTGAATCCAGCTCCTCTCTCCCCAGTAACATTTCTCACAGCATACGGCTAGCTTAGCCGTCTGGAGCCGATTGGCTGCTGCGTCAGAGGTCAGGGGTCACTCTGTCTGTCTGTGCTCTCCGCAGTTATCCTCTACCTCACCCCGTCTGGCCTGCCACCAAGATATTAAATCACATCCCTGACACACCTGAAGCACTGAAAGCAGCTTCATCCAGATTTTATCGGAGTCTATTTTAATAGCGCAGCACTTTTAGGGTCTGATGTATTTATGAACCTGGCTCCGGGCTGGAGTGGCAACGGCATCAGTACCAGCTCCTCCACCGTCAAAAGGCAGTTGCTCTGGAAATAAATGAAAAAAGGGAGTTTGACAAGTTTATGAAGTAAGCACAATTAGCCGTTCATTACTCTGTCGGTGTACTTGGCTGAGTAGTGTAAGTGGAGGGATTGTCAGGAGAATCTTCACTGCACTATAACTTAGTCCATAAAGGCTTATCATTCCTGAGGAGGCTCCTGTGAAACACATTGACTGTCATAACTCACCAAGCCTCTTCCTCTGAGCTGGTAGAAATGTTTATGGAAAAGGGTCCAATAATTTGATAACCAAGCCACTAGGTGCTATCGCTCATCAGACCCTCACTGTCATTCACCTGCTATGGAGTTTATTTGTCTCTGTCACACTCATCCAGTTGACTTTTTTCCTTTGACGCCACAGTTGGCTTCATATACCAGAGGCCCTGTTAGAGCTGTAGCTTAAGCAATTACCCTGAATCAAGGCTAGAGCAGATAAGGAGATCCAATGGAATATGTTGAGTATGCAATTATAAAGAATTAATTCATTTTATGCTGGCATTTTGGTATTTTCGGAGGAAAATATAATTTTATTGCCTCTATATAAATATACCTGGAATAAATTGAATGACAAAGGTTAATCATAACTTCACATAGGCCCAGTTGAATAACATGCAGTGGAAAGTGAAGTCAAGCTGGTGTTATGGACCGTTAGACTCGTAATGATGTCAAGTCATATGGAGAGGTCAAATGGTCTATCAAACTGAAGGTCCTCTCTTACTCACCCCTTCTTCTATCACTTCCTCTCTTATTCACCCTTCTTCTATCACTTCATCTCTCTTATTCACCCCTTCTTCTATCTCTCTTATTCACCCCTTCTTCTATCACTTCTCTCTCTTATTCACCCTTCTATCACTTTGTCTCTTATTCACTTCTTCTCCCACTTCCTCTCTCTTATTCACCTTCTTCTATCTTCTCTCTCCTGCCTTCTTCTATCCTTCCTCTCTCTTATTCACCTTCTTCTATCACTTCCTCTCTCTTATTCACCCTTCTTCTATCACTTCCTCTCTCTTATTCAACCTTCTTCTATCACTTCATCTCTCTTATTCACCCTCTTCTATCACTTCCTCTCTCTTATTCACCCTTCTTCTATCACTTCATCTCTCTTATTCACCCTCTTCTATCACTTCCTCTCTCTTATTCACCCCTTCTATCACTTCCTCTCTCTTATTCACCCACTTCTATCACTTCCTCTCTCTTATTCACTCCTTCTATCACTTCACTCTCTCTTATTCACCCTTCTTCTATCACTTCCTCTCTCTTATTCACCCCTTCTATCACTTCCTCTCTCTTATTCACCCTTCTTCTATCACTTCCTCTCTCTTATTCACCCTTCTTCTATCACTTCATCTCTCTTATTCACCTTCTTCTATCACTTCCTCTCTCTTATTCACCCTTCTTCTATCACTTCCTCTCTCTTATTCACCCCTTCTTCTATCACTTCCTCTCTCTTATTCACCCTTCTTCCACCCCTTCTTATTCACTTCTATCACTTAATGTCTCTTATTCACCCCTTCTATCACTTCATCTCTCTTACTCTTTCTATCACTTCCTCTCTTATTCACCCCTTCTATCACTTCATCTCTCTTATTCACCCCTTCTATCACTTCCTCTCTTATTTACCCTTCTACCCATCTTCTTATTCACCCTTCACGTTTCTCTCTCTTATTCACCCCTTCTTCTATCATACACCCCTTCTATCACTCCTCTCTTACTCACACCCTTCTTCCTATCACTTCTCTCTTCTATTTCATCTCTCTTATTCACCTTCTATCACTTATTCACCTTCTTCTATCATCCTCTCTTATTCACCCCTTCTATCCTTCATCTCTCTTATTCACCCCTTCTATCACTTCCTCTCTCTTATTCACCTTCTTCTATCACTTCATCTCTCTTATTCACCCCTTCTTCTATCACTTCCTCTCTCTTATTCACCCCTTCTATCACTTCCTCTCTTATTCACTTCTTCTATCCTTCATCTCTTATTCACCCCTTCTATCACTTCCTCTCTCTTATTCACCTTCTTCTATCACTTCCTCTCTCTTATTCACCCTTCTTCTATCACTTCTCTCTCTTATTCACCCCTTCTTCTATCACTTCCTCTCTTATTCACCTTCTTCTATCACTTCTTCTCTCTTGTTCACCCTTCTTCTATCTTCATCTCTCTTGTTCACTGACTATTTCTCATCAGCTACAATCTCTCTTATTCATCCCTTCTATCACTTCCTCCTCTCTTATTCTTATTCTTCTATCATTTATCTCTTATTCACTTATTCTTCCTATCACTTCCTCTCTCTTATTCACCCTTCTTCTATCACTTCCTCTCTCTTATTCACCCCTTCTTCTATCACTTCCTCTCTCTTATTCACCCTTCTTCTATCACTTCCTCTCTCTTATTCACCCTTCTTCTATCACTTCATCTCTCTTATTCACCCTTCTTCTATCACTTCCTCTCTTATTCACCCTCTTCTATCACTTCCTCTCTCTTATTCACCTTCTTCTATCACTTCATCTCTCTTATTCACCTTCTTCTATCACTTCTCTCTCTTATTCACCCTTCTTCTATCACTTCCTCTCTCTTATTCACCCTTCTTCTATCACTTCCTCTCTCTTATTCACCCTTCTTCTATCACTTCCTCTCTCTTATTCACCTCTTCTTCTATCACTTCCTCTCTCTTATTCACCCTTCTTCTATCACTTCTCTCTCTTATTCACCCCTTCTTCTATCACTTCTCTCTCTTATTCACCCTTCTTCTATCACTTCCTCTCTCTTATTCACCTTCTTCTATCACTTCCTCTCTCTTATTCACCCCTTCTTCTATCACTTCTCTCTCTTATTCACCCTCTTCTATCACTTCATCTCTCTTATTCACCTTCTTCTATCACTTCATCTCTCTTATTCACCCTCTTCTATCACTTCCTCTCTCTTATTCACCCTTCTTCTATCACTTCCTCTCTCTTATTCACCCCTTCTTCTATCACTTCCTCTCTCTTATTCACCCTTCTTCTATCACTTCCTCTCTCTTATTCACCCTTCTTCTATCACTTCCTCTCTCTTATTCACCTTCTTCTATCACTTCCTCTCTCTTATTCACCCTTCTTCTATCACTTCCTCTCTCTTATTCACCCCTTCTTCTATCACTTCCTCTCTCTTATTCACCCTTCTTCTATCACTTCATCTCTCTTATTCACCTTCTTCTATCACTTCCTCTCTCTTATTCACCCTTCTTCTATCACTTCCTCTCTCTTATTCACCTTCTTCTATCACTTCCTCTCTCTTATTCACCCTTCTTCTATCACTTCCTCTCTCTTATTCACCCTTCTTCTATCACTTCCTCTCTC